>NC_060276.1:116646595-116687259 GCF_021613505.1 Equus quagga
TCAAAAGAATTTGTATTCCTCTGATTACTAAAAAGGTTGAGCATTTTCCCCCAGATGTTTAGAATTGTGTGTGTTTGTTCTCTTATGTTTGTCTGTTCCTTTCTGTGTAGGGCTATTTTGAGTGTAAGTGACAGAGACTCAGGCCTAAGTTGCATTGGTCACAAAGAGCATTGGCTCAAGTGAGTGCGGACAGAGGGGTAGCTGGTTTCTGGAGCAGCTGGAAAGAGGGATTCCGAGGCCACCGTTGCTCACAGAGGTGCCCCGTGGGTCACCTCTGCTTCCCTTTAGAGACCGGTTTTGTTCTCCTCCATGGGTGCTGCTTCTCCTGCCGAGCAGTGGACGTGGCGGCCAGCATGTCCGAGGCTTAGGTCTGTAGCTGCGCCGACAGGGAGGGATTCCATCAGACCCAGTGGACCCAGCTTGGTCCCAAAGCAAACCTGCAGGACCAGTCAATGGCGGATGCAGGAGAAAGGAGGTGCACTGGCCATGCCCTTCACCATTTCACTTTAAAAAAAGAATTTTTCACTGAAACAAGTACTACATTCATACATATTGGCTGCTGGATTTTCAAATAATCTATGGAAAGATACGGTCCACCTCATGTATCATCTGCAGATTCCTCCTAGAGGTGCCCATTACTGGTTGGGGTATAGCCTTCTCAAGCATTTTCTGTGTATTTACATAGTTGAGTGCTTATGTATACAAATCCTCCAGAAATGAGTAGGTGTTTTTGGGGAGAATTGATGGATTGTAGATTACTTTCCCAGGGCTGCTGTAACAAAGTACTCAAATCTGGCTGGCTTAAAACAGCAGACATTTATTGTCTCGCAGTTCTGGAGGCCCGCAGTCTGAACTCATGGTGTTGGCAGGGCCACGCTCCCTCTGAAGGCTCTGGGGGAGGGTCCTTCCTGCCTCTTCCAGCTTCTGTGGTTTGCTGTCATTCTTTGATGTTCCTTGGCTTGTAGATGCATCACTCCAGTCACACGGCCGCCTTCACATCATCTTCCCTCTGTGTGCATCTGTCTCTTTGTCTAAATCCTCCCTTTTTATAAGGACACCAGTCATACTGGATTAGGGCCCACCCAATGAGCTGAATTTAACTTGATTACCTTGGTAAAGGCCCTATTTCCAAATAAGGTCCCATTCTGAGGTAATGGGGGTTAGGACTTCAACCTGTCTTCTTTGTGGGGACACAATTCAATCCATAACAAGTTGAAAATATGATTTTTTAAAACTCAATGGTATCTTCATCTATATATTGTTTCACAAGTTGCTTCTTTTGGGCAACAATAATCTTGGAGTGTTTTCAACATCAATGCGTTCACTTCTGCTTCATCCTATATCTCTGCTGTGCAGTTTCTGTAGCACAGCCCTTCCAGGGTTTCTTTCATGGACAGTCTTATGAACAAGTGCAAGTATTTCACTAGGGTGAACAGCAAGAATTTTAATTGTAGGGTCAAAGGTCATGTGTATTTAAAATTTTAATAGAGGTTGCCAATTGCCTTTCAAAATGCCCTCCCACATGAGGGCTTAAGGGTACCTCGTCCGCTGTCTTCACTAAGACTTGAGACTGCTCGATGTTTCACTCAATTTTTGCCAATCTGAAATAGTATTTCATTATACTTTAAATTTCTCAGGTTACTAGTTAAGTTGAGCATCTTTTCACATCTTTGCCAGCTTTGTCTATTTCCTGTTCATAAAGTGGCAATTTGTATCCACTCCTTTTGCTTTTGCTTTATTGAGTTGGCAGTGGCTTGCCTATAGATTCCTGAGAGTTCTTTAGATGTTGAGCATATTAACCTCTTTGCTATGTTTTTCCTTTTAATTTTAAATTAAAAATATTTGAAATTAAATATAGTAAAGTCTATAGATCTTTTCTCTGTGATTTCTTCTATTGCTTTTATGCATAAGCAACTCCTTCCACATTTGTCTAGGTTTGTATGGCTGTATCGTCAACAGCTTGCATTTTCATCTGTCTGGCCCTTTTGTGGCTGAGTTCTAACTTTGATGATCTCAGTTGACAAGATCAGGGGTTGGTAAACTTTTTCTGAAAAGAGGCAGATAGTAAATATTTTAGGTTTTGAGGACCGTATGGTTTCTGTGGCAACTACTTAACTCTGCTGTTGTAGCCAGAAAGCGACCATAAACAATACCTAAATGAACGGCTGTGTCTGTGTTCCAATAAAACATTCTTTTTTTTCTTTCTTTTAACAAAAACAAGCGGCAGGCTGTAATTTGCTAACCTCTGGACTAGACAACTGCCAAATCTCCCATTCAGCCAGCTTATTTCGGCACACCAGTATCCCTTACTTAGAAATAAGCAATATATACATAGTGTGATTGTCGTTGCAAAATCAAATGGCCCACAATTAATTAATGGCTAGCTGCAAAATAGTTTTTTGCATACATGGACTCAATAAATAATACAGTTATGTGATTGCATGTAAGTCCTATTTCCTTCTGTGTATTTGGGTCTGAGATTCCTTCATTTGTCGAAGGACAAATGGATGAGCCGAGTGACAGGGGCCTTATAAATGCCTCATGTTGAATGTGTGAGATTCTACTTTGCAAAGAAAAGGAAACACTGATAGAGTTATCCTGCCGACTTGGGAAAACTGATAGCTTCAGATAAGTGGGATTAGCTGTCGTTTTAAGGAAATAAACATCTCGGTGACACAGTTAATGGAAAAGCAACCATGGAATTGATGAAATTTAACTAGAAATGTACCCTCTTCTCTTGAAAATTTTGATTTGCTCATTGAATGATTACAAATGAGCTAGATAGCATGCAGTACATTTCTTGCCAGAATCCTATGTCGGACCTGGGTCCAAACCCAATTATTCTTGGCTTATGAAGGGAGTTCTGAAGAGTCAATGGTGGTGAGGTTTGGGAACCTCCAGGGTAAGCATCACCCGAAGCATTGGTTACACAGGCAGATTACTGCTTCTGAAGCTCTCGGTCCCCCCCTGGCTATAGTAGGAGTATGATACAGTTTGTTGAATGAATGAACAAATTCCTGGTCCCATGTTAGTCTCCTGACCCAAACTCTCTGAGGGCTGGTGCCTGGGAATCCGCATTGAGACGAGTCCTTTGTGATCCTTCTGAGATAGCCTTACAGTCTGAGAACGCTTTATATAAGGTTTCACATCCCAAAATTAACTGACAGCAAGTCTAATCAATTGTAGGAGCTATTCTCAACTTATCCATTTTATGTCTAGGGCAAAGAGTGTTGGGGATATTTATGTCTGATTGTAGGAAATGACTCAATGGAAAAAGTGACTTTATGTTTTCAACTTAAATTTATCTCTCTGTTGGTTGTTTCAACCATATCACAATTCTGTCTTTAAAATGTTCTGATGATTACTAAGACCAAGATTGTTACTAAAATTAACTCTGATGGTTGGTTTTTGCTTTATTTTACTCCTAATCCCTCTTAGTAACATTAACCTCAAGTTACTTGGCAAAAACAAAACAAAACAAAACAAACATACACAAAAAAACTGAGCAAAAATAAACATTCTCTTTTATTGGCAATTTTTTTTTTAAAGAAAGAGAATTCTGCACCCCTATCCGTGGTAGCGCAAGACTCAGGAGAAGGAGAAAATGAGTTACGTGTCAATTTTTTTTCCCTTGCATGACTCTTTTGATCATATTTTCTTAGTAGTATTGCTTCAAAGGGCAATGATATTGCTTCCACATTTAACATCACCTCTTATAAGTTAAATTGGCCTGGAGTTGCTAAAGTATTTAGAGAGACTCTTTTATAAAACGACACATTTTCTTAAATATCTGTGTGTACGTCTGTCTTCCTAATTGGACTCTCAGCTGCTTAAGGGCAGCTCATGTCTTATTTGTCTTTCTGGAGCCATGCCTAGACAGCATCTGCCCATTAATATACATCCCCTGCAGGCTTGATATTTGTGCGGAGGAAGGAACATCTTCATGGAAAATTCCAGCTGATCTGCACATTACTACCTTTGATTTAAAACTGGATTTCTTCTACTGAAAGAAGAGACAAACACTTTGATTCTTTATCTATTCTACATCTTTAAAAACCCAGATGCTAGAGGCTGATCGTATATCTGTTATACAACCTGCATTTCCAAGGTACGGTAACACCCCCACATCACTTTGCCTGCATCAAATTTGGGTGTTTGAATGCCAGCTGATGAGAGCTGATTTTGAACTCTCCTGCTTTAAAATTTTCTCTTTTTCTTGAGAGTGTTCACTTTCTGGCTCCTAATCGTTTGACTTCTCTTTCAATTTTGGTGGGCTAAGAGCCTCAGAGATGCTTTGTTTGTGTCATTATTTAGAGAAGGGGAAGAAATGACTGGCTGTTATTTATGGTCTGTGTCCGATAAAGACTGCTTTGCCGTAAAAGAAGCGAACAATAAAGAACTGGAAGTGCAGGGTGCTGATCTTAAAGTCACCCCAGTAAACCAAACCAAACCAAACCAGCTCAGTGCTAGAGTGTTGACGATGGGGCAGAGCCAGCTGCAGGTGGCTTTGTCAAGGACAGGGGTAAGGTCCTCGACTTCCTGGTGAATTTTTCAAGTGAGTCGATAAAATAATCCTCAAAAGTTAAGTTTAAAATTCCCTGTTTAACTTTCTGTAAACCTTCCAGCTCATCTGTTGCACAATTATTGTCAGCAAATCCCTCTTCCAAACAATAAAATACCTCCATTCTCTTGGTGAAATCCCACTTCAAATAAATTGAAGAAACTACAGGGTTTTTCTTTGAGTATATTTTTTCTCTGCTTTGTCTTTTTTTTTTTTTTGTGGTATAATTTACATATAGTAAAATTCATTCTTTTTCCAGTGTGTAGTTCAGGAGTCTTCAAACCACATATAGCTATGGGTCCAATCTGGCCCACTGCTTGTTTTTGTAAATAAAGTTTTATTGGAACACAGCCACTCCTATTCATTTATATATTGTCTATAGCTGCTTTCATGCGACAATGGCAGGCTTGAGTAGTTGTAACAGTGTTGGTCTGCCAAGTCAAAATATTTATTATCTAGTTCTTTACCTAAAGTCTATAGGCTTTGCTAAATAGTTTTCTGAATTTTGACCTATTTAAAGTCATGTAACTGTGACCACAATCAAGATATAAAAAATTTCTATTGCCCTTAAAAATTGAGGAAGCTACAATTTGAGGTAAAAAATGGTTTTAGAGAAGTAAAATTTTACTCTTTATTTAACATTGACTTTAGGTTTTTAACATTTTAAATCGTTATGTATATATGATCCACTGGACATTTGTGGTTTATCTTCCAGCAGTGATTTCTCACTTATCTGCTTGACAGAACCCGGATTTCCTCTTGAGGAATGTACCCTTCCACCATTTTTGTATCTGACATGTGAGTGGGCCGGATCCTTCCATCCCTTCTGGTGCCAGTGATGTATCCAGGGATTGGCACATATGACAGAGCCAATGGGATGCAAGGGCTTCTGGGAAAGGGAAGCCTTTCTCATTGTTGAGTGCTGCCAGAAAAGACTCTTTTCACTGTTGGACTTGAATGAGGAAGCAGTCTGAATGACTGACGCCCATCGGGGTCCATGACAGAGGTTTGGTGTAGAAGTGAAACTCAGGCTGACTGGGCAGCACTGAAAACTAAGGAGAAAAACCAATTCCCAGTCATGTTGGTTTTTTGAGTCCAGATTCAAGTCCTGCCTCTCATTAGCCTTACTGCCCGACCTCTCCAGTGAATTCCCTTGAGTGTGTAAGTCAATTGAAGAAGAGATTTCTGTTGTTTATTTCGGTTGTAACTAAATGAAGTCTAATTGATGCCCATATATAACACTCAGAGAATTACAAAAACACCTGACACGTACAGTTAGGCTATAATTGTGGATGTTATAATTCTACTTAGGTCTCTGGGAACAGGATCTGCTGTGTTATTTCTAAGTCTGTTAATCAAATTTTTACTCATTCTTTCCTTCACCTAAGTTTTATTGGGGACCTGCAATGTGATAGGAGACCCCATAGTGATGAAATCAGACACAGCCTTTGTTCTGAAGAAGTGCACATTCCAGTGGTTTACAGCCAAAGCAGAAAAACCCCTGAGCCCCTACCACCCCAAACCAAATGTGCGCTAGTCAGACAGCCAAAGGTGCTATGAAGAAAGACGAGAGATGGATGGAGGTGTTTCGTAGAGTTGGCTGGAGAAGGTCTCCTGGAGAAGGCACTATTTAAGCAGAGATCTGAATGGAGGGAGGGTGTTGGCTCTGTGGCTGGAGGGAGGGAGCATGTTCTAGGCAGAGAGAACGCAAGAGCAAAGCCCTAGATAGGAATGTGCTGGTTTGGCCAATGAATAGGCAGACATGGCTGATGAGGGTGAATGGGCAGGGTGGGAGAAGCAATTGAAGATAAGGGTGGAGAGACACCTTGAGTGTTCATGGCTGATGGCTCAATGTGGAACCACTGGCAGCAAAACAAGCATTTGGAAATGAATATTTAGGGAAAAAATGTCTTAACCGAAGGGCACTTGATGTCTTGTCGATTAATTTAAGGTACAGTGGCAAGCAAGGGGATCTCTTTTGGGGAAGGGGGAGGTTTTGACACCCTCAAGCCGGCTTATATAGATTTTTTGGTCAGGGCAGCCTGGTATGGGCCTCCCAGGTATGGAAGGATGTGTGGCCTCTGCAGGTCTAGGCAACTCCTCCTGTTCCCTGTGGCCATGCGGTTGATGACAGAAGGGAGCCTGAGAAGTTCCTACAGTCCCGCCTTCCCCTGAATCACCTGCCGCCTACACAGTCACATCTCTGGTCTTGCATCTGAATTGCCAGTAGTTAGCTTTGGTATCTTCTTAACAAATGCTGCACAAAAGACTTACAGAGTCCCAGGACCTGTTTCATTGTAAATGTAGCAAAATACACTGACAGTCAAGTCTCCAGCTTTGTGGAGGAAACGCGTCAGTAAACGTGACTTGCCAGGCAGTTCTAAGCCTGATGAGTCAGATCTCCAAGGGAATGCCTCGTGATTAAGCCCACATGGGAGAATCCACATTTTGGAGGCTCTAAGGGTTCACACCAAAGTCATGCACCTTTGCTCAAAATATAATGAACAGACTTCTAGTCCAAATGTTCCCTTGTCCACGTGCATACGGAGTGCCTTCTCTGGCTGACGGTCCAAGAAAATGATAACAGCCTTCACCCTCAGGGAACTAGTATCTGGTTGGGAGAGGCAGAGAAAGTAAGCCAATAATTTCTGGGAAAGAGATGGCCCCAAGAGATGTGAAGAGGGCACCTCACTTCCTAGTCCTGCCTTGGGAGGGTGGGGTAGGATGGCAAGTTTCAGAAAACTTACAGCAGAGGAGCTGTCTGAGTGGAGGTTTTTAAAATTGAGATATAAGTCACCTACCAGAAAATGCATTCTTCTCCAATGTGCAGTTCAGTGGTTTTAGTATATTTAAACGTTACACAACTATCACTACTCTTAATTTTAGAACATTTTCATCACCCTCCAAAAGAAACCCCACACCCATTAGTAGTCACTTCCCGTTTCCCTCTGCCTCCAGCCCCTGGCAACTATTAAGATACTTTCTGTCTCTAGATTTACCTATTCTGAATATTTCAAATAAATGGAATCATGTAACATGTCGCTTTTCTACTTGCCCTCTTTTCCTTAGCATGTGTTTTCAAGGGTCATCC
Organism: Equus quagga; assembly: GCF_021613505.1. Taxonomy (NCBI): domain Eukaryota; kingdom Metazoa; phylum Chordata; class Mammalia; order Perissodactyla; family Equidae; genus Equus; species Equus quagga. The sequence goes on from NC_060276.1 coordinate 116,654,248, forward strand.
ATGCAGCAACATGAATCAATACTTCATTCCTTTCTATGGCTGAAAAATAGCCCATTGGATGGATAGCCACATTTTGTTATCCGTTTATTTATCAGTTGATAGATGTTTGTGTTGTGTCCACGTTTTGGCTGTTATGAATAGTGCTGCTATGAATATTCGTGTACGAGTTTTTGTGTGGACATATGCTTTCAGTTTTCTTGGCTAGAGACTTAGGAGTGGAGTTGCTGGGCTGAAAGAAGATTCCAAGTTGGGTGGGATTGGGCATTTGTTTAAAGGGAAATACCTGATCCAAGACTTAGAGCTTGTTGAACAGCAGACCAAGACTGTTGGATAAGGGAGAGGGTCGTGTGTGGCATGAAGCGCTGGGCAGAGTCAGTCCCTCCTCCCTCAGGGTCCACAGGGTAATACTTCTGGGGTTGCCTGACCTAGCAAATATCTGACAAGGAGAGGGAGAGGGAAACAGACAGAGACAGAGAGACAGGGAGGGGAGAGAGAGCCAGAGAGAGAGAGAGAGAGGCACGGAGAGAGAGAGGGAGTGACTATGTGACTAAGTTTTTGCCTTTAGTCCACTCTCTAGAACTGAGATGATAAATTTGACTATTTCTGGAAAGTTCTTTAGCTCAAGAGTAAAGAATTTTGTAGCTGCTACCAAGTGAAAAGTCATAGGTCAACCTAACATGCAGTGCTGCCAACAGCTTTACCTGGACAGGTTCTTGGATTTCGTGGATTCCATACTGATATGGAGCACTCGTGGCTCTGTGGAAGTTTGATAAGAGTCTTTCTGAGGAAGACAGTTGCTTGATGGTCTATTCTGCTTTCCCTCTGGGTGTTTGTAAATATGTCAGACCACCCCTATCCAATGGCACCGAACTTCCCCTATGAAACTATAGGAATGGGGAGATTATTTGTAACCATTTATTTAGAGCAGAGGTGAAAGTTCTAAGGAAATCCGCTGTCTCCTGTCTTTTTCTCATTTCTTCAAATCAGAGATTACTTTTCCCCTCTTTCTGCAGGGCTGATGAAACCCAGCAAATATAAGAACATTTTGAGAGGCCAAGCATTTGTGGCAAGCATTTGGTTGGAAGGAAAGGAGAATTGAGGCACATGCCACAAAGGAAAGAGTTCCTCACTAATTGATCTAAATTGTCGGCAGCATTTGTCAACGAAAATCCTTCCTACTACGCACTCAGGCCACTGCGAGGGCGCCTATCCATGACTCCCGCCACTAGGACTAGTCTATGGATTCATACTTTTCTTGTCCTCTGTTCCCTAATTTATGAATGAAAGAATAAGAATACTAATTACTCAGTTGTCATTTGGAAACTCGCAAAAATAGGATTTACCATGAATTTTCAAATTCTGGATCTAGTTCACTGTAACAGTTTTCATACTTCTCATCACATTTTGGGGGGGAGTCTTTTCTTCTTTCTCTGATTATTTCTGACACCTTTGCCCAGTACAGTGATGGGACTGCAATGGAATGAAATCATTTCTCTTGTGTGGGATTGTGGGAGTGAGTTCCATTAAGAGAAGGTTACACCACAGACGCTGTGTAGCAACAGCTGTGTGGATGGAAAATTCCAACGTCTTTTTTGTTGCCATGTTTTCCATTTTTATATGTGCAAGGAAATGTGTGCTTAACTGAACTCAGCTGTTTGGAAATTCACAGAAAGTATGAGATAATACCTGTCTTTGCCATTTGAGCAATTTTGAGTAATAGCAGAAAAGATGGGCTTGGTTTAAAAGAGTTTATGAAATATGTATTTTGTGACCAGTTCTGTGCCAAACACCGAGGGAGGTTTAAAAAGTGCCATGTTTAAATTCTGACTGATACAATGAAATGTATGTGCTTGAAATAATATGAGGGTTTTTTTTTAATGATGGTAAAATGAAAGATCGCTGTAGGATACTTTTGTGGTTTATGGAAGTGGTGAGGTTTGAGCTGTACTTTTGAGGATGGATAGAGCTTTGTTAAAAAAAATGATTGAAGAATACAGACAGAAAAGTGTATGTATGTATCATTCAGTGTATAGCTTGCTCACTCTTTACAACTGAGCCCACCCGTCTAATCAGCACTCAGATCAAGAAAAGAACATTCCTGGCACCGTGGAACCCCCTCTCTCCTCCCCTCGTCCCCTTCCAGTCGAAACCCACCTTCACCTCTTTGAACGGCATGAATTAATTCTGCCCATTTCAGTACTTTCTATACATTGAATGATGCAAAATGCGGGAAGCATCTATCTGACGTGATAGAATGATACTCTTTTATGTCCAGCTGCTTTAGCCCATCATGATGTCAGATGGTTCAATGTTGCTTCATGTGGGTGCAAACTGTTCATTTTAATTGCTGCACGATATTCTGATGTATAAATATATTTCATTCATCCATTCCATTACTGTTGGGATTTTTGGTGTTTCCAGTTTTAGAGTTCTTTGGACAATGTTGCTATGGATAGTGAAGTGCATGTCTTTTGGTGGAAATATGTACAGTGCCACGTAACGATGTTTTGGTCAATGATGGACCACATATATGATGGTAGTCCTATTAGATTAGTACCATATAGCCTAAGTGTGTAGTAGGCTATACCATCCGGGTTTGTGTAAGTACACCCTGTGATGTTCTCACAACAACAAAATAACCTAATGACACACTTCTCAGAATGTATTTCTGTTGTTAAGCGACACCTGACTTAAGTACATGTTTTTGTTGGGTATATATTTATCCAGGAGTAGGAGTGGTTAGTTTTAGTAGATACCTAGAAACAGTCTTCCCCAGTGGTTGTGGCCGTTCACACTCCCACGAGCAGAGGGCAAGGTTCCAGTTGCTCCCTAACTTCATCTTGGACAGAGTTTAAGGCAGTCAAGGAGCCAGGTAGAGAGCTAGGGAAGAGCACATGGGCATAGACGTGGAATTCCCTGGAACCAATGGTCACATCTGTGTTGGGGAGCAGTGAGAAATTAGGCCCCTAGGTAGTGGAAGGAGGGGTGGGGCAGGGGCTGGCTGCTGCTTCCTTGACGGGTTGCAGAGTTTGGAACTGCTCCCAAAGCAGAAGGAAACCATGCTATGTAGCCAACGTGCTTACTGGGCATCTCACTCAGGGACTCCAGGAAGGCTCCGTTGCGTTCCAGTTAGAACTCCTTTATGAATTAAGCATGAGTTTTCTATTCTAGGCAGCCTTTTGCTTCACTTTGCTACCCCATTTCACCCCAAAGGTGCATGCTGGTGGTCCCTAGTGTAGAAGAGATAAGCCCTCCTTCTCTAATTGGACAGGAACTTTGGTTGAAGACCTTTGGGGGGCTTTCTTCTCTGCTCTTTCTTGTCTTACTTCTCATATTAGGAGCTGATCATAAGAAACTCCAGAAAATAGTAGAACAATAGGGTTCCCTAGCAGTTTTTAAAAATAGATTAAGATTTTTGAGTTTTGAGGTTCTTGTTATCTATCTTTGGCAAATGTAATAATTTTCAGGCCTGTCTTAACCTAAATTACTCCAGTAGCTTGAAAGCTCCAGTATCTCAAGACTCTGTGGGAGACAGTTCTGGAGCAATGCTGCCCAATACCATAGCTTCTAGCCACATGGGACTATTTAAATTAATTAAAGTTAATATAATAATAATTAACATGAAATTAAATTACAAATTCAATTCTCAGTCATGCTAGCCACATTTCCAGTGCTCAATAACCACATACGGCTAGTGGCTACTGTGTTAGCACAGAACATTTCCATCATTGCAGAAAGTTTTAGTGGGCAGCACTGGTTGAGATGATGAAATGCTGAAGAAAGGAGCAAAGATTGGATTAAAAAAATGGACATGTGATACCGCATCCCGTTTTAGTGGTTACTATAAAAACGTTTGGTCTTTGATCAAAGCTGCATTACCGTGGCCACATTGTTTGTTCCTTGGGTTTATGATTTCAGTCATGTCTGATAGATATTTCCTGCATTTTGTTTCTCTCACATATTATTTTTTTTTTTCCTGGCTGTGAAATAAAATCTGGGTGGTTAGGCATTTCCCACAAAGTCAAAGCCATTGCAACTTAGTCCTACGTGTTGATTTACTCTTCATGTGCGAACAAATAACTTGCCCAGAAAAATGTTGTCCGTAACCAAGTCCTCCAGCCCCGCTCTGCAGCTGGGGGTGGGATGAGGTCAGCGGCAGGCCTGGCCACTCCCGTCTGAGGGCCTGCGGCCCAAAACCTCCAGTCAGTCTGGAACAGGAAGCGAAAGAACTCATGGAGGATCAAACAAGATGCTTTTGATTAGGAAAATATTCTTATTTTTGCATGCCCTCGGATTTTTGCATGTTGTAGAAAAAGCAATCATATATTCCACTCTTCAAAGTATTTTCTTTATCAGAATAAAACATACTTCTGGGGAGCTCAGATCAATAAAAATCCTAATTCCAACAGAATCCCCTCTTCCTTCTTAGATTTGGAATTTATTCCCCTTTGGTTCAGCATAAAATGAGAATAACGTCCCAATGGTAGACTAGTTGTATCATATGTGTTTTGGCCATTCATTCATCCAAAAATATTTATCAAGTACTTATTACTTACTGAAAACTAAATTTGGTCCTGGGGATGCGTTGGTGACCAAAACTGGTCTATCTCCTGTTCTTGTGCCCCTTAAAATATAGAAGGGGAGACCAGTGTTTCAAGAATGCAAGAACTACTGTAAATAGGCACAGAAAAAGGTGACATAATTGGCAAAGATTGAACTGACGGTTAAGGAAGTGTAAGTTGGATGGCCAAAATATTTTGATTTTGCATAGAAAGTCATAGGAAAAGTAGCAGTGTGAAATAAGAGGGCACAGGCTTTGGGGTCAGGACCTCTGGATTTATTTCCTGGTGTATTAGTTATCTGTTGCTGCACAACAAATCACCCACTAGCAGCTTAAAACAACAAACATTTATCTCACGGTTTCTGGGTGTAGTGATTTGGGAACAACTTAGCTGGGTGGTTCTATCCCAGGGTCTCTCATGGGATTGCAGTTAAGACTTCAACCCTGGTTGAAGTTATCTTAAGCCCTAATTGAGGCTGGAGGATCTGCTTTCGAGGTGGCTTGCTCACATGTGTTTTCATAGGAGCCCTCAGTTCTTCTCTGGCTTTTAGCAGAAAGCCTCATCCTCACTAAATGGACTTGTCCAATGGGATGCTTGAAGGTCTTCATGACATGGCAGTTGACTTCCCCCAGGGTGCATGATCCAAGAGAGAGAAAGATGGAAGTCACAGTGCCTTCTATGACTTAGTCTTGAAAGTCACATGCCTTCACTTCACCTTTATTCTATTTATTGGAAGCAAGTCATCCATTCAAGGGACGGGGAACTGAGCTCTACCCTTTGAAGGGAGACATATCAGAGAATTTGTGGACATATTTTAAAACCATTGCACACACCCTAGCTCTCTTCTTCTCTAGCTATGGGATTGTGGGAAAGTTTCTATATTTCTCCATGAGTTTTAGTTTTCTCATGTCAGAAATAAATGTAATGATACCCATGTTAGAAGGCTGCTCAGAGGATTAAGTGAGATACCATAAGTGAAGAAAGCTTTGCAAATTCTAAGGAGTTATGTAGAGGTTAGTCGTTTAGGAAAGAGCAGAGAAACGTGGGACCTCACACTTATAAAGTTCCCATTTATTCAGTTCAAGACCTTTGTTGAGCACCGAAGAGTTTCCAGAAGGATTCAGGAATGATCTGGGCTGTGGAAGACTTTCTTCACTTTTTCATTTTCTTTCTCTTTTGTTGGAACTCCACTTTGATATGTGTTGGAGGCCTTCAATAATCCTTTGCTTAAACTAATTTTTAACTCTTTGTCTCCCTATTCTGGGTAGATTCCTTAATGCAATCTATGAATCACGATGTCTTTTCTTGGCTATGTTCAGCTTAGAGTAGATTCTGTCTTTAAATTTCAATGACTGTTTTTTAAAGATTGGCACGTGAGCTAACAACTGTTGCCAATCTTTTTTTTTTTTTGCTTTTTCTCCCCAAATCCCCCTGGTACATAGTTGTATATTTTAGCTGTGGGTCCTTCTACTTGTGGCATGTGGGACGCCGCCTCAGCATGGCCTGATGAGTGATGCCATGTCTGCGTCCAGGATCTGACCCGGCAAAGTGGAGTGCGCGAACTTAACCAGTTGGCCACGGGGCTGGCCCCTCAATGACTTTTTTTCATCCTCAAGATGTCTAATTTATTTTCCCCATCCATTTGTTAATTTTTTACTCCCAACATCTGTTTCCATGCATACATGTTGCTGATCTCTGCAAATGAGGGGCTTCCACAATAAAAGAGTTAGACCAACACAGACACATGGACAAGGGATGCTAAAGAAGCAACTGGCAACAAATGAAGGAATGACTTTTGTTAATGAAGAGCAAATATTGCTGCATCGACCTTACATGTATCTGATGTGCTCTTGAATTGTTGTGAGGGCTTTCTTTTAGCCTCCTTTCTTCCTGTATGTCTTTAATATGGATGCCAATAATGAGTGGTGATGCTCGAATCCCAGCAGGAACAAGCAGGATGAGCACGCCACTTGTTTTCTTTAGTATCCGCTTTCTGCGTGCCTGTGTCGGTCTAAGTTTTTAGTTTGTAAGCCCCTCATATGCAGAGATCAGCAACATCTCTGATTAGAGCATTAGTGTGTGTTTCCTATTTGGCTAGCCTTTGACTTCTCATCTGTTGACATCCCTAATTCTGCCCATGTGGCTGCATTTTAGCAAGATTGCTTACTTGTCTGTTTTTGGACAGTTGTAGATCTCTCTGAATATTGGCCATTTTTACCTTTCCTTTTGCTCACTATTAGCCTCATTTCTCTGCTTTCTTTCCAAAGGTCAATGTCAAAAAGGATGAGAAAAGTGTCTGAGGAAGGATATACAACTGAACAGAAACTGTCTAACAACTTTCTTGGCTCATTCAAGCAATCTTTATGGAGCACATACCCCGGTCTCAATAATTGACTACAATGCCACATGCTATCAGTTGGAAGAAAATGAGGCATAGCTTTTACTTTTCCAGAACTCATTGTTAAGCGTTTCTGAAATTATTGGACTTCCCCATGGCTGTTGGAATCATTTAGGCGTCTGTAATGGCAGCTGAGTGTTGGTGCTTTGGCTGTAGACATTGCTATTAAGTATTAGGACAGTCTCCATTGACAGACTGTTTACCCACTGTAGGGGACATGGGTACCTTTATGTTTTTTCTGTACATCAGAAGATCTGGATCTAACATTAGCTTCGCCATTGACTAACAGCGATGCAGGTTGGCCAGGGTCAGCATCACCATTGCTTAGCTTGATTGCTGGCTTTCATTGCATTTGCTGAATGAATGCAAAAGCTATGAAAAAAATAAAGGTAGGACCTTGGGTAATTCTGTCAATTTGTCTAACCTTCAGATTCATCATTTTAAAAATGACATAACTGCAATAATGTTCTTTAGAGACTCAGCTAGAACTTTTTTTTTTTTTAAGATTCTAAATTAAATTTTTGGATACTGGGCTGGATATCTTGGGGAAAAAAAAGCCAGAGAGGTCAATAATCTACTGTGGTGCTACATTATAGTTAAATATTACCCAGTGATGATTTCTCAGGAAATAATTTTTTTCAAGGAACGTACACAAGCCTAAGGTGATATTTTTTATTAATGTTATCATCATTATTATTGTTATTAAGGTGCTCTACCCTGGCAAGCAATAACAGAATTCCCCTGTTTTATGCTTTATGGTCTTACTCAGATACCCTTATCCATGTGGCATTTTGATAATCTGACAGTTCCTCAGCAATTAGTCACCTTAATTCCTCACATTCATTCTAATTCTTTTCTCTGTATGATGAGTTTTTATAAATCTTCCTAGCAGTGAACTGCCAAGTCTCCAGCACAAAAGGAATTGAACTCATTTACCCTTCCACATCTATCTGCGTGTCTAGCAGATAGCTTGAAAAAGCAAGCTAAGCTCACTCTCCAACGTACAACTTCCCAAGTTTTCCCTAGTTACGTATTTGCTATCAATTCCCATTGATTAATTTATGTTTTAGAAATTGTTTCTGATTTTGAATTGGTCACTGTGTGTCTCTCATCTGAAAACTGATCGAGAACATGCACAATGTAATGCATAATGCTGGAGTACACAAGACTAGAACAACAGTGAAATCTCTCTGGATGCTACTTGATCTGATGCTAATTCATCAATCTCAAATCTTGACTACAAAAATTTCCTTAAAAGGCACTCTGCTTTTTAGAATCTCTTGCAGTAGTTGAACTAGACAAATACGTGGGTTTTCAATTACAGTCTTCTGTGTCAGGAAAAAGCCCTTTTGATGTATTTCTTTATATGTTAATCATGTGTGGCAGTGCCATATTTGTTAGGTTTCTGGAATTTCTGAGGGACTCTGTATAATGTATAAAACACTTGTACTGGAGATTCCCAGATTTCTTAGGAATTCCACTGTGTTCTGACCCATAGGATAGATAATAAAATAGCTCGTTTTAAAGACACTGAGAACAGATGCCTTTGGTGGCTGATTTTATTCATTGAAATGACCAGGAATATAGAGTAGTGGTTAAGGGTTTAGGCTATAGTGTCAGATTTCACAAGTTCAAACCTTGTCCCGCCTCAGACTAGCTATATGGACTGGGCAGAATTTTCCTCTCTTTGAGCCTCGGTTTCCTCATTGTGAAAGGGGATAACCCACATGGCTATTGGAGATTACGTGAGTAATACTAGTTGAACAGCTGACTGCTTGGATCAACTCTCTGTTCATAGAAAGTGCTCAGTAAACATGAAAAAAAGAGGCAAACAAAAAAGCCAGTTTGTGCCATTTCTTTTGTGCCATTCTTGATGCAAAGAACAAGAAATAAAACCCAGATACACAAGAAAGCAGGATAGTCACTGACTAAATTTTCTTCCTTATTTTTTACAGTATATTTCCTTGTGAAATTAGAGAGTGATCTTTGGAATGAGAAGGTGGTGGCTGTGCGTAGAGAAATGTCTGGCTGAAGAAAGCACTATTAAATAGACATTGTCTATTTTGGGTAATTACCGAGAATATAGAGGCAGTTTTCTGTGGTTGGGAAACTCCCTGCTATGGTGGGGGAACCTTCTTAATTTTTGTTTTAAATTTTATTGCGCATGACAGGCTGTGTTCTCTTTAGAGGCCTTCTGAATATTGGATTTGCTAAGATAATTTCATGAACTAGGTTATTCCACTTATCTGTGAGCTCTCATACATTTGATTCCCTGAATATAATGTGATACATTTGGCTAAAAGAGACGTTGGCTAACGTGATAAGAATTTCATCTTGGCATAGATGTGGCAAGATCGGAAACGTAGCAAGGTACAGCAAGTCTGGTTCATAGGACTCTCTTTATATAGAGAGAAATAATTTGTTTCTTAAAAATTCAAAGGGCTTGGCATATCCAGTATGGTCTTATTCATAATGTAGCTTTTAATATTCAGTTCATTACATGCATAAAGTAAAGAAAAAACATGAGTTTAACTCGTCTTCAATGCAAATATTTGATAGACCATTTAACTCAATTAAGTTATTAAACTTTCTTTTGTAGAAAAAATTAAATCATGCTCTACATAGTCTTAATTTGATTCATATTTTTTGTCAATTAAATTATATATCAGTTAATTTCATAACTCACATGAGTTGCTGGCAACCATATCTAGGCAATTATAGAAAATTTTGGAGAGGCATACAGACCATCTTTATTTTATTTATCAGAGTATAATTAGAAAAAGGAGCTTTGCAGGAAGAAGTACAGTGGTTCTAAGAAGAAAAAGTTTAATTGATGAGCAAATTATCCGTGTTCAATTTTTGATACTTTAAAGACTGTCAGTAAAGAGATTATTTTATCTGATCTGCTGAATAATCTGCTAGAAGGGCTGACATCTTGGAAAAAATTTTCTCCTGCTGGAATTGAATCCTTTTCTGGGTAATCTGTGTTTGATTTGTATATATGTACGTGTTCTAGCTACTATGGCTGTGTAACAAATCACTCCCAAAATGTAGTGGCTTAAAATAATGGTAATAATTTCTTCTCTCTCCAGTTTTCTATGCATTAGGAATTTGGGAGTGACTTAGCTGGGTGATTTGGGCTCTGGTTCTCTCAGGAAGTTGCAGTTGTTGATCAGGGCTACTGTCATCTGAAGGCTTGACTGGGGTTGGCGCATCTGCTTCCAAGGCTGCTCCCTCTCTTGGCTGGTGAGTTGGTCCCTTTCTATGTGCCCTTTTCACATGTTGCTTGAGTATCTTCGCAGCATGGTGGCTGGGATTCCCAGAGTGGGTGATCCAAAAGACCAAGGTGGAAGCTTTGGTGCCTTTCAAGACTTAGCCTTGGAAGTCACACACTGTCATTTCTGCTGTTTCTATTGGTCATGCAGGGCCAGTCTTGGTTCAGTGTGGGAGTGAGTGGACTATGCAAGTGCATGAATTCCAGTTGGTCAGCAGCATTGGAGGCTGGCTACCCCAGTGCATATGCTTTCATCACATGTTTTTACCTACATTTGTGAATGTGCTTGGTAAAATACCAGTTTTCCAATAAACTAATGGACATGATATACTTAAACACACAGAAAAAAATAATTTAAGGTTTAAAAAAAGTGAGTTCAAACACAGCAGGTTTGACAAGCATGAATGTGATCTGCTTTTGAACAAAGGAGTGGTTTTAAAGACACTTATTTCTTTACAAAAGATTTAAAGCTTTTATGTAGGCAGTCATTCTTAAGCATGGAATTATGCTTTTTCCCCCTTGCTTGGCTAGAAGTTATGCATACTTGGGGACCTTAACACCTGTGATGGTAAGTACAGAATACATTTGTATGTGCTATGGTTTGATAATGAACATATTCACATGGAAGAGAATCTGAGAAATTCAGGATTGGCAAGCTAGTTAAAGGACCCTGATGTGTGTCCGATTCCATAAAATCTCTCTGCCGTTGGCAGCCTCAGAAGGAGAAAGTTGATGTTCTTAGATATGGCAGAAGAACCCAAACTGCCTGCTCCTGGGTATTAGGAGATGCACCTAATACATCCTCATGAGAAGTGGCTTCAGAATTTTGGCAGTGGCTCTACGGCATGAAGCATGGCCTAACATCTCGTTCAAGTCACCCTTGGAACAGGAACCCTGTGTCCCTTGTATAGCAGAACACAGAACAGGCTGGAGAAAGAGGCTGTTGGAGAGAAAGATGAATACAGGGGAAGCAATACCCAGACTCAGGAGTCCACAGTCTCTTTGATTGGGGCTGCTCATAGGTTTATACAACCAAATTTCACCAATGGTGCTAACCCTCCAGCATATCAAAACTGAGTGCAAATGTGTCTTTGCAGGTTTTCTGTTTCCTTGTTTGTTTTCCTTCACTTTTATTCTGTATTGAAACTGGCTTTCCTGAGCCACTAAATTGGAAAGATGGAATGATGGGTTTGCTGTCTACCTCTGAGGATTTGTCATAAAAAACAGCTTTACCAAAAACAAAACAAAATAAACCACAGCCTTCCATCCCCAACTTTACCACTCTGATAAGAAACTACAAAGAGATATGAGGCTATGACAAAGTTGGGATAATTCCTTTAAAAGATTTAATAATAGTTTGTCTTTAAGGTATCCAAAATAAGATGTGCAAGCGAGATAACATATATTTTTAATTAGATTTTTTGGGATGGGTTCTTGTCCAGGTTCCATTTGCTAGAGGCTTATTTTTATCTGGGTTCTTCCTTTTCTAAAACTGTTGGAGAGAATTATTTTCTCAGGACATCAGATTCTTGGCTCAAGCTGTAACCAGACAGGCTGCAGCGTTTTTTTAAAGTATCTTTTTCTTCTTGTTTCTCATCTTTTATTTCTCAGAATACATGTGCTTTTTATAGATATGGGAGCAATTTTCAGATCGAGCTCTCTGAAAATAGTTTGAATTAGAATATATTAGGGGAAAATCATAATTTACCCACAGAAGCACATCATGTTTTATTTTATTAAAAGCAGTACTCAGAGGCTGCAGACAGGAAAAAAAATGAGGTGGGGTTTTTCTCTCAGCCTTTATTTAAGCCCTAGTTTTGTTTATAGGAATCATTTTTGATGTTATATGGACACATTAATTAAAATTAAATTTAAGCACAACTAGTTTCTTTTCTGCTTTGCTTTGTTGATATTTGTCCTCAGATATCCTCCTGGGGGTTGAAGAAGTCCAGAGGGTCATATTTTACAAGAGTATCCTTTTCCAGCTGTGGAATTAACTCTGTAAGATTCCAAAGAACTCTGCCCCTTGGATCTGTTTCTCCCGTCTACTCCCGTTGACTCTTCTCTGGTTCACGCCCTGTATCCTTCTACTTATGATTACAGTGGTGGCTCAGATTCTTCATGTCCAATTTAGTCTCCATTATTGCATGAGATTATTACTTTTCATATAGTAATACTCTGATCGCATCCTATCTGCCTGAAAATTTGTGAACCCTTCCCATTGCTTTTAAGTAAAGTCCAAATCCCTCTAGCTCAGCGATGAAGATACACCAAAAACCTGGCACCATGAAACATGCAAATACCATATGACCCAGTAATTGCCCTCTTGGGCTTTGGTCCCAGAGAAATGAGATGTATGTTCACACAAAGATTCCTATATGAATGTGCACAGAGGCTTTCTTTGTAATAGCCCCAAACTGGAAATAACTCCCAGTGTCCTTCAACAGGTGAATTGTTAAACCAATTGTGGTACATCCATACTATAGAATACTACTAGGCAATAAAGAAGAACAGGCTATTGATACATGTGACAATTTGGATGTATTTCCAAGGAAATATGCTGAGTGAAAAAAGCCAATCACTAATGTTGAAGGCTGCTCCCAAGGCAGAATAATTCCTAGGCATTTACGGCTTGCTGCTCACAAGAGCATAGTGGAACCTGGTTGCCATAGAAAGTCCCCAAGCCAAGAGTTGTAGGTGTCGGTAGTTGGAAGACAGCCTGGTAGACATGAAAATGTATGTGCCAAGCACAGAAAGAGCTAACTACTGAAAGTAAAATTAAGGAATCTCCCAGAGAGTAGGGCAAAAAGACAAGGAGATGGATGAAAGGAGAAAAAGGATAAGAAAATTAGAGAACCACTCCAGGAGGCCACATATGTAAATAATTGGAGTTCCAGAAAGAGAAAAAATCAAGCAACAGAGGGAATAAGTCATAAATTATTTTTAAAAGTCCAAGAAAGTGATTTCTGCTTCTGATAGGAACATGGTGGCCAGCATAGTTCTGAATTGTTTCCTCCCAGAAAATGTGCAGAGCTACAAGGAAAATAACAGCAATCTACAAGCCACATTTTCAGGGAATCTGGGAGATGGAGAAAACCTGCAAACTCCAGGTTACAAGCACAGCTCCCAGAGAACCAGCAGGAAGCCTGTATAGACAGTCTCAGCATTTCATCGTAGTATAAACATGACATTACGAAGTATCGGGAAAGGTCAATCTGGGAGTCATCTATGTAGGGGTGATGTTTAAAGTCATTGGAACAACCACTCTACCAAAGAGAGGAGAAAGGGCTGACATCAGTGGTGTTATAACCTGCTTACAGATCACCAGGGGATCTCATTACAAATCTGTTCTGGGGCGTGACCTGAGTTTCTGCATTTCTATCAGGCCCCTGGGTGATGCTGATGCTGCCTGTCCGTGGACATTTTGAGTAACCAGATCCACGGAGCACACTTTGAGTGACAAGTCTTTAGAGCAGGGTTCTCAGCCCTGCCTGCACTTTCCAGTCACCTGGGGAACTTGAAAAAGTCCTGTTGCCCAGACTTCATCCCAGAGAAGTCCATCAAATCTCTGGGGCCCCAGGCATCAGTGGTCAAATGCAGCTCTAAAGGCAGCATCTGGGAATTAGGTGTCAAAGTAGATGCCTTAGGGGCCACGCGGGTACCTTAAAGAGAAAAGCAAACCAGGTGTAGTGGAAGGGACCTGGCAGCCCCCCAGACAGTGGCCACATGGAAATGTTGGCCCAGTTGCTAGCAGATATTACAGTTATTGAAGAGGGCCAGGCATTTGGAAGGTCGATGGGAAAACAATGAATTTTTATGTGTTGCCACCTAATCCAGATTTCCCTGAGACACCGGGCGGGACAGCATGGGCAGACTGCAAAACTGTTGGTGGGATTTAGTTTGGCTGGCCTGGTGGCAACCTCTGATCAAGAGGGGCACTCAGAAGTGTGCAGCAAAGGGTTTTTCTCATCCCGATGACTGAGGTTTGGAAGGTTCAGTGGGCAGGGTCCAGGGATGCCGAACACCTGCAGTGCTGGGCTAGCTCTGCACAATGAACAACATTGAAGACTGGTCCTGACGACTGACAAATGTCCCGCCAGGGACAACGGGCACATCAGGATTTGAGGAGGACAGCTCACAAAACCAATTGACTAGGTAATCCAGAAGGTTTCTCCACCTTATTTCCTAGTAACAATTACCTGTATCTATCCATCTCTATCTATCTATCTATCTATCTATCTATCTATCTATCTATCTATCTATCTCCATCTACCTATCTATCCATCTATATCTATCTATCTATCATCTATCTACCTATCTATACATCTATATCTATCTATCCATCTACCTATCTATCTACCTATCTATCCATCTATATCTATCTATATATCTGTCTCTCTCTCTCTCTCTATCTACCTATCTTTCTCTCTGTCTCTCTCCTTATCTATCTCTCTCTCTCTATCTATCAAGCATCTATCTGGTGTCTATCTGTTTATCAACATACACACAAAACTTTTTTTTTTTTGGTGAAGAACTATTTGAGGCAATGGTAAAATTGGTATAGTCAAATGGCCTTAAATTTTTTTTTCAGTTTGACATTGACTATATTACACATTTTAAAGTTCTGTGTTCAGATTAACCCATGAAAAGCTCCATGAGCCTCTTTACCAAGGCAGCCCATTCTCTACTTTCACGTCAATATTCTTTTATCCATTAATTAATCTATACAACACACCCCTTAGTACATTCTTGTGGAGGTTGCCAGCTTAGTAGCTCATAAATCATTCCAATTTCTACTTTCATTTTTCATTCATATGATTCTCTACTCCTCTGTGAAAGTTTAAAAAAATGCCCAATGATACACAATGAAAAGAATTATTTTTCTAAACCTGCCTATGTAACTTGGCTATATGTTAGGTGAGGTTTTATACACTTTACTGTAAAGATATAATATTACATTACATAGAAGGAAGATAGGAGAAATACTGCTGATTAAAAGGCAGCATACTGAATAGTGACAATGTGCACTGAGAAAGAAAAGTGGAAGTAAGATTGAACTGTAGGTATGCGGTTCTATAATGGGGGATGCTGAATGCCAATTGTCCATTCATTTCTGGAATGGAACGCCTACTAGCACTATAGTTATTCAAGTTTGATTTACGTCTTTATGTGCTCACAGCTCTGTGATCAGTAATATAAAGAGAGTCTGTAATGCATTGTGTATAAGGGCTGTCCCTGATCACTATCTGAAATCACCTTTTTCATTCCATCTCAGCCCTCCAGTACTTAAGCTCTGTGAGGGCAAGGCCCACTGGGGCTTGTTCGGCAGTCAGCAGAGGACCTGGTGCTTAGCAGGCTGTATCAGTTTGCTAGGGCTGCAGCAGCAAAGGGCCACAGACTGGGTGGCTTAAACAACAGAAATTTATTGTCTCATAGTCCTGGAGTCTGGAGTCTGAGCTCAAGGTGTCGGCAGGCCCTAGGGAAGGATCTGTCCCAGGCCTCTCTCCTGGCTTCTGGTAGTTCTTTGGCTTGTGCCAGCATAACTGCAGTCTTCACTGGGCGTTTTTCCTCTGTGTGCACATCTAAGTCCAAATTCCCCCTTTTCATAAGGAGACCAGTCATACTGGATTAGCCCCCACCCTCCCTCACAGTGTGACCTCATCCTAACAATTACGTCTCAAGTGGACCCATTTCCAAATAAGGTCACATTCTGAGGACCTGGGGCTTTGGATTTCAACATATGAATTTTGGGGGGACATAATCCAATCCATAACACAGGCAGACAATACACACGTATTGAATGAATGAAGAAATGAAACAGGGCAAAGGTTTGCCGGGACACCATTCTACTCCCAGGTGACCAGGGCACTGCATGTGTCTCCCCCATGAGCTTGGATTCTGTAAATGATCTGAGTGTATTATTTTAACTTGATTCTTTAGAAACACAGGACAGTGATTCCTTGAATGACATGAATTGTGACAGTACATACATTGCATGTGGTTTAATAACAGAGTATAAATGTATACAGAATTTTAGGAAGAATATCCAGTTATACCTATAGAGTGGCTTCTGATGTGACCTGTTGGTCCTGAGCGGAACCTGCAAGTTTAGACTGTGGCCACACTGCTGCTCAAGGTCTCAACACCCAGTCTAAAGCTGAAGTTCAGGAAATGGCCCCATGCCTTACCTGTGTCCATCTGCTTCAGGTCCCCAGACTTTCCTCTCATTTGGCTTCTAGAGTCACCCTGGGTATCTGCTGTCATCTGACCTGTTTTGTCTTCTTATTCATCCTATACTTATCTATCCCTGATTTGTCACTTGCTTGTATCACAGGAGATAAACTTATTGCAGAATTCTTAGACATTTTGCATGTAATTTCTCAAAAGTTCTAACTTTAACACAGAGGAAGTTTCTGACATGTTTATAGAACCTTTGAAACTTACATATCTATTGTGCTAGCTGGTTTTGTTCCTAATTGCTATTGCACGGATCTGTGCAATGCTGGAATTTCTGGAGTTGCAGAAAAATAAGTACCATGAGGGGAAGAAGCCATGCCTGATTTCTTGTTTTCCAGCTGTATTCCCAATTCCTGAGTAACACCTGGCACATATCTATTGTCTTACTGAGATCCCCTTCCTGTTGGGAACTTAACTGCTAATTGCTTCAGCTTTCAGCAGAATGATTGAAACTAATGTGGCCGTTGTGGGAGGCATTTTATGTATTTCTGTACTTTAGGCTACAGGCTACAAGCTGCTGAGAAGATGTCCCTTCATTATTTAAAATACTGTTTCCTATATATTGTTTTCTGCATCTGTAAATAAACACCCTCATTTGCAAGACAACCACATATCTACTCAGAGTCAGTTTTACATTTGAGTAGGACTCTCTTTAGAACATTTCAAATAGGGGTTCCTCCAACGTGAAACTGATACTAAAAAATTAGTAACTTTCTCAAAGTCACTTGGCCAGGGAGTGACAGAAACAGCACTCAAATCAGGCTTTCTGACTCTAAGCTCAGTGTTCTTCCCAGGAAAATATCCAAAGGTCTGTTTTTCTTAAAAGCCAAAAAAGGAAAGAGGAAATGCACAGGTTTTACAATTCATAAATCCCAAACTGGGAGCAACATGTTCCAATCACCTCATTATATAGGTGGGGAAACTGAGGCCCAGAGATTCCCTCAAAGGGTCACAATATAGTAATGGCAAAAAGTGTCTAGAGTACAACATGTAATAGAAATAATATGCTAGCTTCAGAAGGCAGCCATATTTGTAATTTTAAATTTTCTAGGAGTGCCATTAGAAAAAGTAGTAAGAAACAAATGAAATTAATTTTAATAATACATAACTGATTCAATGCATCGAAATATTATAATTTCAGCATGTAATTAATACATAAATTATTAATGTATATTTTACATTCTTTTTTTCATACCAAATCTTCAAAATCCTATGTGTGTTTTACACTTACAGCACGTCTCAATTCAGGCTAGCCACGTTTCAAGTGCTCCATAGGTGCATGTGGCCAGTGGCTGCCCTCTTGGACAGCACAGCTCCAGGACAGCCCTTAAGCCCTAACTTTCTTCTCAGCAACTGCACACTGCCTCTCAGACCTACACACCATCGGAATTTGTAAACTAATAATCACAAAGAGCTGGTGCTTACTATGAATTACTGTTAGGTGGAAGACAGCAGGGGTAGCAAGCAGCTGGAAGACATATTTTGTTCATGGAAGATGTTTTAAATTTTAACTGCTGTCCAAGTAATGCAAATCAGTAATGAGAACTAGATTATAAATTTCACAGTGGGACACAATATTTAAAATATTTGTGTTCTGGAGATAAAGGTGACTAATATACTTTAGACAATGCTTCCAGTATTTCCGATTTTCATTCTTCAAGTTATTTTCAGTTATGGTAACATTCCATTAAAGCCCACTCCCTTCTTGCAGGCTCCCCCAGCAAGGAGCAGCACATGGGCTCTCATAACGTCATGCGAGAGGAGCTGTCCCCCCCCCCCCCCCCCCTTTATTTAAATCTTTTTTTTTTTTTTAAAGATTGGTACCTGAGCTAACATATGCTGCATCTTTTTTTTTTCTTCTTCTTCCCAAAGCCCCCCAGTACATAGTTGTATATTCTAGTTGTAGGTCCTTCTGGTTGTGCTATATGGGATGCTGCCTCAGCATGGCTTGATGAGCAATGCTAAGTCCACGCCCAGGATCCCAACCAGCAAAACCTTGGGCTGCTGAAGCAGAGTGTGCAAACTTAACATGGGGCTGGCCCCAAAAATCCTTTCTAACACTACTGGTCAGTCTTTCCTAAAATATGCTCAGCAGAACAACAATTCTGTGGAGTGTGGTTAATAGATTCTACAAGGAAAAAGAGTTTCTGTGTCCAAATGAGTTTGGGCAATACTGGGCTAATCATATCAATTTTGCTGGGGTTTGGCTGCACGTGACAAAGAAGCTGCAGCAACTTCATGTTCTCACCAGTATCTCAGGATCTGTCTCCTTCCCCTCTCCTGTCTTCAGTTTGTATCCTTATTTGCATGCTACTTGTCTTGTATTTGCAAGATGGCTTCCTCAAATGTGTATGTTGTAGGCTCAGAAGAAAGCAGGAAGGTGGGGGGAGGGGGAGGAAAAGAGAGGAGGAAGGGGAAAGGGAGGGAGGAAAGATGCTTTCATCAGGAAAGCTAAAACTTTCCCTGAAATCTGTAGGAGTCTCCTACTTAAGTCTCATCAGCTAGAACAATATCCCATGGCTACCTGCAGCTTCAAGGGAGTCTAGGAAGATGACTATTTTAACAGAATACATTATGGTAGTAAACTAAGTCACCCTTCTCTTCCTGAGAATGAAGGAGGA
The DNA here is from genome assembly GCF_021613505.1 of Equus quagga. Lineage (NCBI taxonomy): Eukaryota > Metazoa > Chordata > Mammalia > Perissodactyla > Equidae > Equus > Equus quagga. Next base: position 116,673,340 of record NC_060276.1, read on the forward strand.
AATGGAATCTAGGCTGCTCAGTATCTGCCACATGGAGTCAAGAGCTTTCTTAGAGCCAGTTAAGATTTTGCTTTGTGCATGTTGAATGGCAGAACATTCATCTCTTTTTTCCCCCATAAAATCCTCATTTTTCATGGAGGAACTCGAAGAACTGTTGTTCTGGAAAATATACTTTGGGCAAAGGTGTATTAATGTGTAATTCTGGGAAAGCCATGCGTCCTGAAAGAGGAGTAGGGGGTTTCTGGAAGACCCTGGTGTAGGGCGAATCCTAACGTCTCTCTTGCCCTCTGTCTCCCTCGTCAGTTTCTCCTTGCCCAGCCTCTCTCGTGGCCCAGGTTGGTCTCACAGCCTCTCTTTGGGTAATCGGACGTACACGGAAATCTCCTAGGAGCCTCCAAGGAAAGTTGCTTTCTTGATGAAAGGGGTAGACATCGTAGGCACTGACCCCTTCCCTCTACCTCTGCCTCGAACACAGATACCATGCCGGGAGTGACAGCAGCCATCTGGCGAAAATGAGTGCAAGTCCCGGAGAATTCCAGAAACACCCGCCACTCAATCAATGCTAGCTACTGCCTGTCTCCAGATTCTCGTCACGTAAGAAACAGTATGCCTCTATTAGTCTCAGGCGAGAGTCCCCTGATCGATAACACGCTGCTATGAAGAACTTGCCTGTGGTGCACGACTCCCTCCGCTCCCAGAGGCCTCAGGCCTCCTGTCAGGTCCGCGGGAGGAAGGCCCGTCTCACTTCCGGGCACAGCCTTCTTCTTCCCGTTCAAGGCGGTGACGTCGCGGCTCCGCGGCGCACGTCCTCCCGCAGACGCACCCGCTCCGCAGCTACCGAGGAAACGACGTGCTCTGAGGAAAGCGTACAGACGGGCTGGGTGGCTGCTACAGAGAAAGCCCGGCAACCCCACCCTTCCCCGAGGGAACTGGAACCCGGGGCTGCTCCCTGAGGGGCCAAGGGGGGAGCCCCACCTCGGCCACCCCCGCTTTTAAGGCTGATACCTGAGAGACGAGTCCCCTCAGCCACCCAGCTCTGAAGACCATCGAGCCTCGCGTCCACGAGACCCTCAAGAAATGGCTCTTCCAGGGCTTGCGGCTGGCACCCCGCGGGAGGCGCTCGCCTGGGTGTGAGGAAGGCTCCTGTGCTGGTCCGGAGCGTCTGACTGGGCGGCGGGCACGTGGCTTGATACACATCTGGGGGCCGGGTGGGATTCTCTCCCGGCACAGAGGGTGGTGGGCACCATCTTGTGTGTTCTCCTTCCTTTTTAAACTCTAGCTTGAGAGCTTTCCGTGACAGTCAGTCAGAAGCTTAGATCCAGCCGGGAATGGGCTCTGGAATTTGTGCTGTGTTCCTTGCCTCGCAGACGATGTTTCGGGGAAGGGTCATGGGCATCCATGGGCTCCTGCACTCCCTGTTGGCCTCCCACTCGTGTCTTGGTTCTGGAGGAGCCCCCTCATTCACGTGACAGCCTGGAGACCTACCATGATCCACAGCCAACTCCTTTCTCAGGGCACTCTTTCCCCGGCTGCTGCCTGGAGGCTTGCCCCAAGCTTAGTGGACCATTTGGAGACAGTACTGCCCGTCTTTTTGACTCCAAGCGATTCTCTTGCTTCCAATCTCTGGCTACCTGAGCCATTCTCGGGATTGGATCACCTTTGATCTTTGATATCTTCCTTATCTCGGATGAACCCTGTGTTTGCAGTGAATCCTTGGGTGCTGACATTTGGGCTGGTGGACATCCTAGTACAAGGTGAGCCAATCTCCAAGCCTTAGACTCAGTCCTGACTCTTGTTTTCCCATCAAGGTTCCAGCATGTCTGTGGGTTTTGACAATTCTCATTGTTTTTTGGGAAACTGAATGAGGTAGCCAGCCTCCAAGATGGCACCCAATGATTCTTCCCTCCTGACACTCACATCCTTGTGCAGTTCTTTCCATGTTGATGTGGGTAACCAGTACAATACTGCAACTGTTAGAATATTATGGAAATGATGGGGTGTGACTTTGGAGGATAGGTCATAAAAGGCATTGCCACTTATGCCTTGCTCTCTCTTGAATCACTTGTTCTGGGGGATTCCAGTTGTCATATCATGAAAACGGTTAAACAGCCCCATGGAGAGGTCTTTGTTGTGAAGAACTGAGGCTGCCAGACAACAAACGGCCATCTCTGTCCACACCCCATCTTGGAATTGGACCCTCCTCCAGCCCTGGTCAAGGAGGCTGCAGATGACTACGGCCCGGCCAACATCTTGACTACAACCTCATGAGAGACCCTCAGCCAGAACCACCTAGGTAAGCTGCTCCCGAATTCCTGACCTATGAGGTGGGAGGTAATGGTGGTTGTTGTTTTAGACTGCTAAATTTTGGTGAAATTTGTTACGCAGCAGTAGATAACTAATAGATCATAGTTCAGGGCCCAGCTGTGGCCATAAGAAGTTCCTGCAAAGCCCTTTTGTTGGACTGTGATAATATTTGTGCTGCAAAGTGCTCATAGAATATTTCCTGTTTGTGGCATGAATAAGTACTTTTCAGTTTTTAGTCAGTACTTATTAAGCACTTTAGTGGTGCTTATTAAGTACTTAAGTACCTTTTGGTACTTAGTCATTTGCAGAAAATCAGAAATGGTTTGAGAATTCGAAGAAAAAGGTAAAATAATATTTAAAAATGTAATTGAATTTAAAAAATCGAGAATCCCAGCTCTAGAGAGTATCAAGGAGCCAAACATTTCCCCAACGAGTTTATCTGAGTCTCTGGGCAGGTGCAGTATGCCTCTGGTTTTTGGGAAGCCATGGAGACTGCTAGAATTAAGTATTATGTATCATTCATCCTGCTGTGTACTTTCGAAGGTGAGATTTCTGTCCTTTGCCCTTTGCGCTTGCAAAGATATGATGTTAGAGCCCTGCCCAGGAGCCAAAATGGAAACATACATGGGTTGGGTGAAAAATTGTATGTTTTCATCTGCAGACAGTGAAGGATTTGCAGGTAATATATATGGGTTAGGCGGGTTGAGCGGGTAAGCATCCAGCCTGGCTCAGTGAGGCCCTGGGCAAGTTACTAATCTTCAGCATCTGTGTGCTCCTCTGTAAGCTGGGAGAGAGAAGGTTCTTGTGAGGGGTCGATGAGATTAGTCACTGGTGCCTCTTCCCTTCTGTTCTATTTTTGTCGTGATTATGATATGCAGTTAAATTGCATTATGCGTCAAACATGAATGTGGTTATAAGGGACAGATCAGACAGTACATGCTGCAATGCAAGTGGAAACTGAGCCTGATGAGCCTCAGCTGATGTTTAACCTAATCCAATCACAGTGAGTTAGCTGGCACAGTCGCTTAATATGATTACAACAAAAATGAGGTCATTTGGTACATCAGCGTTACTCTAAATTTTTATGTTGTACAATTACCAGAAAGCATCTTCTCATTGTGATTATTGATTATTGCTGAAATAGAATGAGTTGTTCCTGGGGCAGACAAGACTAAAGTGAAATGTAATTTTTCTGAGCATCCCTGAAATGAAAAACTGTAGAAATAGTGTGGCGCCCGCAAGGATTTTATGCACACATGCACACACATACAAACACACACACAGAATTTTGAAAATACAATGTTTCCATACGTTGGCTTTCTTTTTCTTTCTACTGTTGACAGCTAAACAATTTAATGTTAATCCCTAATGAACATTACTGATGTTCATCTTACTAACTTTTGAACATGTGGAACAAAAATGGCATTAAAATCAACTGGAAACGCTTCATATAATGGTGGATGTTAGACATCAGAACTTGATGGATATAACTCTCTTATAGTTGTCCCTTTGGGTTAAAACCATACCACTAAACAAAAAGAAAATCTTTCCATTTTCAACTTTTGACTCTGAAAATTAGTTTTTATTTACAAGCTGAGTTGTCCTGATTACTTAAAATTGTCTGATAGAGATCAGGAGCAGAAGCCCTTCTGAAGCCTCTGCTTAGCTGTCTCCAGGGGGCCCTGCCGCGCTACTCCTCTCCTTCTGTTCGGACCCTGCAGATCCAGGCCGGGTTTTTTTTTCTTTTTTAAAGATTGGCCCTGAGCTAACATCTGCTGCCAATCTTTTTTTTTTCCTTCTTCTCCCCAAAGCCCACCCCTGCCCCCCAGGACATAGTTGTATATTCTAGTTGTAGATCCTTCTGGCTCTGCTATGTGGGACACCACCTCAGCATGGCCTGATGAGCGGTGCCATGTCTGCGCCGAGGATCTGAACTGGTGAAACCCTGGGCCACCTAAGCGGAGTGTGCGAATTTAAGTACTTGGCCACGGGGCTGCAGGCCAGGTTTTAATAGGGATGTTAAAGATGTTTGCCAAGCACCCAGACAGCCGGAAGACCACTAGTAGGTTCACGGTGTCATTTTACTGGAAACACAGTGGCACTTCTTTTATTTATTTATTTATTTATTACACATATAGGAGTAAAGACTTAAAGGGAGAGGAGAAAGGCACTTTGCTTGTGAGGGTTTTGATGCCCTTAGGCGTCCTGAAAACCTTGAATGAATTGTTCTTCTTTGCTCACACCCAGTGGAGCTGGCTGCTGTGCCGACAGAGAATAGGGTGTGCAGAGGGGGCTCTCCTTGTCCTTCCATCTCTCGCAGACCTGCACCTCACCTGGGCACCTGCCTGCCTTCTGGGAGGACCTAGTTCCTAGTGTGGAGAGCAGACAGGTGGAGGAGGGGAGGAGGTCCCTGTCTTCTGCTTTCTGAGCTGATCTAATTTTATTTTACTGTTTTCCATGTTCTGTTTGCTTCACATTTTTCTAGCTTCAGCTCAGGGAGAGCAGGACTGGTCTATTTCATCCAGGAGCAAACCTTGGAATACGCGAGTTTTGGGTTGATATGCAAAATTATGGCCAGCACATTAGTGGAAGGTTAATACGGGAGGGGCAGTAGCCATTGCCTTCCTCTGACTCAGTGTCCACTTCTGGAAAGCTTCCTTGTGCTTCAGAGGAACTTAAGATGGCCAGGCCATCGTTAGGATGAGAGAACACATGATGTCCACCACCCCTCATGGCTCATTGCAGGATGCCAACCTGTGACTGAAGAATAGTGGCAGCCCAAGTTCAAAGTCTCAGTCTAGAATGTTCTTGCCTCAACTCTCAATTTTAAATAATGACCTCTGCCTTGAAAGAAACCCTTAAGAATGTCTGCAGCTCATTCTGTTTCTTAGTTGTTGAGAAAGAGAGTTTACTACATTAGTATGTGTGGGTGTATATACACGTGCGTGTGTGTATATGTGTGTGTATGGGCATCTGTGTATGTGTTGTTAAAAGCTAAACTGAGGCATATTACAAATTTTAAGTGCTTATTTGAACAAAAGTTGATTCCAATCAGGCAGTGCCAAACCAGAAGTGGTTAGGAGCGCTCCACCCACAGGAGCTGGGAGAGACTTTTACAGAGAAAAGGCGGAAGCAAAGTAAGGAAATGATTGATTCGCTAGAGCTTCAAGGCTAGTTGGCTGTTGTGATAGGTGGGCCTTAGGTCAATTTTGTAATCTCGAGGCATTACAGGCTTGGGTTTCAGTTTGCTTACTCAGGCCTCCACAGCATTACAGCCTGCTCAGTCTAATTGCCTCCTTGTTTAATTAATTTAACAGTGTGCATGCGTGTACAGGTGCGTGCACGCACATGTGTATGTGTGTGCTTGTATGTGTGTATATGCATACATGTGTATGCATGTATTTAGGTGTGTGCAGTGCCTCTGTGTATATGTGCACGTGTGTGCAGGTGCACTCATGTATGTACACATCATATGTGTGTGTGCATACATTTATGTTTGCATGTTTCCATTTAGTCACTGTACATAACCTGTGGTAACCTTTCCTCTACTTTGGTTTTTGTTTGTTTTCCCACCGTTGCTGTTTGCTCTAATGTTTGTATGCAATCAGAAGTGATTTTGAGGCCCCAAATACTAGGCTGCAGCTTGACGGAATTAATGGGTCAGGAGGAGCATACTGATTACGGAAGAGAGAGGTTAAGAGTAACTCTTAGCAATCAGGGACAGCGGGAAGGAACAGGAGCAGCAGTGCTGGGAGCAGACATCCCTGCTCAGATGAGAGAGTCTGTTGCTTGGAGACCAGGGTGAAGGGCTCAGGTAACAAAAGATGTCCTGGGGCTCCTGTGAAGGGCAGCAGCTTCCTGGGCTGAGGTGGCTGCTGAGTCTTGTGCGTCTCTATGCCATGGTTGGGTTTCCACTTGCTGTTTAGACTGTGAGAACAGCATCTTATTGGCGCAGCGGACAAAACACCGCTGCACCAGGCCACCGCAGGCAGTGTGGGTTCAACTAAATAAAGACCCACTGATGCTTTGAGGCACGTTTTCTTTTTCCTCTGCTTCCCTTCCTGTCTTTTCATTTCCTTTTTCTTTTTTTCGCTTCCCTTTCTCTGGTCTCCCCCTCCACCTCTTTCACTTCTTTCCCTCTCTCTGTCCCTCCCTCTTTTAAAAAAAAATCAAACGGTTATAAAATCCCATTTCTTCCTAGGCAACCCTCACACCATCAGCTGAAAATCTGGCACAGTATTTACCTCGATACATAACCATGTTTTTCCTTCTAAGGAGTACACACATCATTTACTCCTTAAGCTTTCCTTATATTTATTCCCATATTTTTCTCCAATTTCTTACTAAGTCTTCTTCATAAATGTAAAAGCATAACATGCTCTCTACTTCTGCTTAGTATCGTCTGGGCCAAGGAGGCTGTAAACTACATATTTAGCTCGGTTGGAGCCCCAGAAACACAAGCAGAGGCTGCACTCGGCAGCTTTAAGGAATTGCAATTCACTGACGTTGATTTATTAGTCGGTCGTGTTATATGAGTCATATTACAGGCTAGTAAAAATGACACAGCCACCGAATTTCTTGGATGCTTTGCACACCTGCTGTCCAAGTGCTCTGCTTGCATCGTCATAGGTCATTCTTAGCCCCCAGTGATGTCCTTACTTAGGTTCTCTTCATTCCCAGAGAGAAGTTAAGAGACTTCCTGCAGACCAACCACACAGTAACCCGGAAGCTGCAATTCTAAGCTGGGCTGTCTGCCTCTCATCTGAATCTAAAATGTGTAACAATCAGACAGGTATTATAGAAAATATGTAGCAACAAAACACCAAGGAGTCAGAATCAAGAGACCACGTCTAAGAGTGAGCTTGCCATCAGGATCTCAGATCTTCCCCACGGCTTATTAGTATTATGTTTTTGGTGAGGAAGATTGGCTCTGAGCTAACCTCCATTGCCAGTCTTCCTCTTTTTGCTTGAGGAAGATTGTTGCTGAGCTGACGTCTGTGCCAATCTTCCTCTATTTTTTGCATGTGGGACACTGCCACAGCATGGCTTGACAAGCAGTGTGTAGGTCTGTGCCTGGGATCCGAACCCACGAACCCTGGGCTGCTGAAGCAGAGCACAGGAACTTAACCACTATGCCACTGGCTGCCCCCCCCCCCCCCCCAGCTTATTTAATTAAACTCTACGTGGTGGTTCTGGAAAGATGGAAAAGCAGGGAGCTTGTTAGAAATGCACATTTTCAGGCCTCACCTGGGACCGGCTGAATGGGAAAGGGGGGGCTGGCCTCTGTGTTGGTGAGCCCTCCAGGGCTTGCTGATTCACATTGGTGCTAAACATTTGGGACCCATGGCTCCAGGGCGAACTCTATACCCTTTGCAGATTCTGAGGCCTCTTCCTTTCCTCCCATAATAGGATCCCCAAGGGGTTGAGCAGAAGGGAAAATGCAGGTTAAACATCTGAATCCTCAGGGTTGAGTGGGGGGGCATGCGACAGAGTATTTTGATGGCCCATTTCGTCATCAGTGCCTCAGTGCTCCTCCATCAGGGTAAGTCTTGTGAGTGGATTATAATTATTCATGATCAGCACCTTTCTTCTGAAAGAGTCAAAACTTAGAAGATTCTACAGTGAATATGCTGATTTTTAAATTCCACTACAAACTCCAAACTCTTCCGACCCTCCCCAGCGTGTGTCACCTCCCCTGACTCTGCAAGCTTCTCACCCCTGGAGGCCGCTATGAGAATTAGATTCTCAACCAGGAGGCCAGGAGGCAGGGCTCCTGTGTTCTGTCTCACTCCAGGCCTCTTCCTTGCTTTAGTTTCAGCACTGGCTTAGGCGAGTTGGTGCCGGACCCCTGTGTGTTAACTTTAGAATGACCCAAAGCCGCTGGGATTCCCTGACTTCCCTTATTAGGCTATTCCACAGTCTAGTGGATTTCATGATTAGAAAGTAATTTCATCCCCTAAAGCATTTGAAAACCATGCTACACTGGGAGAACATTGTTTCAGTTGCCGTGGCCTCCCAGCTGAGACTTAAGAAAACAAAAGAAACAATTTCATATGATAATATTAGCAAATACATCTTCCATAAGCCCTGTCTTCATGCCTGTTGAATTGCATTATCTCCTCTCCGTGTTGTTGACTTACTTGCATAAAGAATTTTGCATACAAAGCGAGGGAAATTATTTCACACTTGCTTTGGTTAGAAATCTGTTGAGGTGGTTAAACCTTTCAGAGTATTCAAATGTGGTTAGCTTTGCTAAGAGAAAGGAGAGATGATCAGAATGTTACCATAAATCCAGAGGCCTCAGTGAATATTTCAGATGGATTTAAGAGGTAGTTTAAATTTAAGAAGGTTAGGGGCCGGCCCAGTGGCGCAGCAGTTAAGTGCGCACGTTCCGCTTCAGCGGTCCGGGGTTCGCTGGTTCGGATCCTGGGTGCGGACATGGCCCCACTTGGCAAACCATGCTGTGGTAGGTGTCCCACATATAAAGTGGAGGAAGATGGGCACGGATGTTAGCTCAGGGCCAGCCTTCCTCAGCAAAAAGAGGAGGATTGGCAGCAGATGTTAGCTCAGGGCTAATCTTCCTCCAAAAAAAAAAATAAATAAATTTAAGGTCAAAGGTTCTGGGGAATCCAAAGCATGCCCACTATTCTAATGTCTTGTCTCTATGTGTCATCTGACATCTAGATTATGTAAAGCCAGAATGAAGTCAGCATGACAACCATCTGTGCCATTAATTCGTTGTTATGAGTTAACTTGGATAGAGGTATCTTGGCTAAATTATGAAATGCTTGGTCTTTGTTTTAGCTAAGACCATTTGGTGGTGGTTTGTAGTACTTCCGGTTTCTGGATCTGGGTAGCTAGTGTTGCCTTCTTTCTCTCTCTTCCTATGAGAAGGAATAATCACTTCATAGTAGAGTTTGTAACTTTATGTAATAGGAATTGGCTCACAACTTTATGTGAATGTGTGTGTGGGGGGGTGGTGGTGGTGGTGGTATTTCCACTACTTAATAGTAAAATTTTTTTTAAAATACCTTCAAGCTTTGAGGATTTTTTTTAGTGATTATATCAGGTAATTGCCCATGGATGTATGGCATTATGGAAACTTGCAGAAGTGAAAGATTATTGATAGGCTACATGTAAATTGTGGTTGGAAGAGCAAAAATGACCTAAAATTTATGAAAAATGTATAGCTTCATCCAGTAGTACTTACAAATGACAGCAAAAGTTGCCCAAAGCATAGTTATGTAACTAGTGTGATGTGGGAAGCTGAGTTGCCAAGATGTCTTGGGAAGTTGTAGCTGGCCTGTACGTGGGCTACAGTGGACCCACAGAAACAAGCCCAGGAATCTGGCCAATCTAGAGGGATCTGCTGGGCAAGCTGTGGGTTAAAACCAGTAAGAAGGGGCCGGCCCTGTGGCTGAGTGGTTAAGTTTGCTCACTCTGCTGCTGCAGCCCAGGGTTTTACTGGTTCGGGTTCTGGGCGCGAACATGGCACTGCTTGTCAGGGCACGTTGAGGCGGCGTCCCACGTACCACAGCTAGAAGGACCCACAACTAAAATATACAGCTATGTACTGGGGGGATTTGGGGAGAAAAAGCAGGAAAAAAAAGAAGATTGGCAACAGTTGTTAGCTCAGATGCCAATCTTTAAAAAAAAAAACCAGTAACAAAAAAATGTGGTAATTGGTACAGCCACTATGGAAAACAGTATCGAGGTTTCTCAAAAAATTAAAAATAGAACTACCATATGATCCAGCAATCCTACTTCTGAGTATTTATGCGAAGGAAATAAAATCACTATGTCGAAGAGATATCTACACCCTCATGTTCATTACAGCCTGATTTACAATAACCAAGACATGGAAACATCCTAAGTGTCTATTGATGGGTGAATGGATAAAGAAGATGTGCTACACATACAACAAACACACACACGCATATATATACATACAATGGAATACTATTCAGCCATGAAAAAAGAAGGAATTCCTGCCATTTGTGACAATGTGGATGGTCCTGGAGGATATTATGCTAAGTAAAATAAATCAGAGAAAGACAGATACTGTATGATCTCACTTATATGTGGGATCTAAAAAACCTCAAACTCATCGAAAAAGAGATCAGATTTGTGGTTGCCAGAGGTAGGGGGTGTGGGTGGGGGAATTGGGTGAAGGGGGTCAAAAGGTACAAACGTCCAGTTATTACATAAATAAGTCCTGGGGATGTAATGTGTAACATGTTGACTGTAGTCAGCACTGCTGTATGGTATGTTTATATTTGAAAGTTGCTAAGAGAGTAGATCCTAAAAGCTCTCATCACAAGGAAAAGAAAAAAAAGTTTTTTTGTAACTATATGAGGTAATGGAAAAAACCATGATAAAATTATAAACCTTTACACAGTTGTAAAAAGGTGTTAATAGTTTTTATTAGCTGCAACGTTGCTCCATCTAATTATGTTAACTATAGATAAGAGTGAAATGATAAACAAAGTTGAGTTTAGGAATTAAAGTCTGGATTTGATGAAAATTGAAGAGAAAAGTAGATACTTTGTTTCCAGCAGAGAGAAAGGATCCATAGAACAGAAAATGTAGGATGGAACCAGTGGGTCTATATATGGGGTGAGGGGAGGGAGGATGTAAATAGATTCATGGCGTTTTATTCTAGGGTAGAGAAAGTGCTGGAAAGATGGGCTAGTGGGAATTATTTTGGGTTTTGAATTCAGACTTGAGTAAATGCTGGCGTTGGCTTGGTTATGGCAGCCCTAGGAATCTGATGTAGGGTATGTATGAAATAGTGAAATGATAAATCACCAGCAAAGGTGGTAGTTTTGAATCCCAGCCGCTACAGCTGGAGGCGGTGGTGTTTATAAATGAGACGCAGAAAATAGTCATGGAGGATAACACTTTGAAGAAATGGTGGGAAACCTTTCAGAACACACAGAGGCCTGAGGATTACTTTTTCTACCTAAAACTTTTGAGGTTTAGCAAAATCTTCCCAGCTCATGCATGGAAAAACAGAGGGCTTCCCATCATCTTGGGTCACTGTAGCTGCTATCCTTACTGAGATACCTGTGTAGTATGAACTGATGAATAGGAACAGCAGAAGCAAGGGAAGTAGGCCAAGAATTGCCAACATGTTACTTGGTTTAGGCAGAAACAGAAAAACTTGAACACTGAACATACTGCATCCTGAGAAGCAAAAACACGGTGTATTCAACAACAGATTTTGATAACAGAAATTAACCAGCTTGGCTTAGACCAAGGTTGGTAAACTTTACTGTAAAAGACCAGTCAGTAAATATTTTTGGCTTTGTGAGCTATATAATCTGTTGTAAGGATTCAGCTCTGCTGTTGTAGTGTGAAAGCAGCCACAGACAAAATCTAAACAGATAAACGGGGCTATATGCCAATGAAACTTGATGTATGGACATTGAAATTTGAATTTCATATAATTTTTATGGGTCACGATATATTATGGTTCTTTTGATTTTGTCCAACCATCTGAAAATGTAAAAGTCATTCTTAGCTTGCGGACCATACAAAAACAGGTGATGGATTGGCTGTGCGCGCGGGCTGTGGTTTGCCAACCCCTGGCTTGCTGACCCCTGGTTTCAAATAATGACAATGATAGAAGAACCAGGACTTTGAAAGGCAAAGTGGGTCTGAAATGAGACCGAGGCAGACACACTTGCCTAGGCACTTTGAGCTGAAGTTTTCTCTCCTGTCTTTGTTATTGATGGGGTTGGCAGCTACCACTGCAGCTCTAGTTTAGTTAATTCTGATTAGTTATATGTCCCCTTGTGTGGATTCAACTGCTTTTAGTTTATCCCCCCAACCTAATTGTTTTCATTGTGTTATTGCGGTTGTTTATAGTTTAAGCCCAGGGTTAAGAGAACAGTGGGAGTTGTAAAGATGTTCCGTAACGGGGTAAAACCATTTCTTAAAAGCTCTTTCCTCCATGACTGTTTTCTCCCTGATTTCCTTGTCTTTGTGGTCCCTTCCTGGTGCCCTGTGGCAGAGGCTCACTGCACTGGTTTCCTGTTCCTCCTGGGCACACAGTTAGACCGCATTTCCTGGTTTCCCCGGCACATAGGGTGGCCATATCTCTGAGTTCTGTCTGGGGGAATGTGACTGAAATGACATACGCCACCCCCACTCCTAGCCCCAAACAGCTGCATGTGCAGTGCCCCGTGCTCTCTCTTTTCTCCCCTTGGTGTGCCTGGAAGGCAGCTTCTTACAGCTCTAGAATTTGGCAGATCTCCAAGTGGGAAAAAGGAGAGGTGTACAGGAGCACCGTCAGAGCAGGAACTTGGGTGTTGGAATGTTTTGTGAACCAGAGATAAATATTTATTCTGTTAAACCAGTGGGGCCATTTGTTACAGCAGTTATCCTACCCTAACTGATCCATGTTCAGTTTGTGGAGATGGGAGTCCACTTAACAAAATAGTGCCTGGACGGAAATGATTCCTGTTTTAGTGACCATTCACTCACACTTGGCCCTATATGTGTCTGGGCTATAGGAGTGATCCAAAATCACTCATCTCATTCCAGACCTCTGGCTTGTCCCTCACAGTCACTTTCTGGCACCTCCCTGAGCTGGCACACCTAGTGGCCTGTGCCCCAGTCCTCATCTGCTGGTTGATCATCTCTCTCTTATGCTGAGTTCCGTCTTTGAGAGCCATTCATGGTGCTCAGGTGAATTCTCTGTCCAGTTTTCCTTGCGTCTTTCTAAACATTCAAGTTAACTGATGACTAACAGCACAGAAGATACATTTAAAAGGCTCAGAAGTGGATGGTGGGTGCGTGTTTCTGTGAGCCAAGGGGAAAGCTGGGGGTAGGTGAGGAGTGGAGCCAGTTCAGCAATGAGGTCAGAATGTCCACTGATGACAACCCCATGTTAGCCTGGGGCATCTAGAGGGCAGACAGCCTTTGATGGTCAAGGATTAATTTGGGACCTATGTGCATGTTATGGTTTGGTAATTTTTAAAGGCTATTGTATATGCTAGTAAAAATATATTAATGATCATACACATTAATATTTATTATATAATATGCATTATGTATAATTATAGAATATATCTTATCTGAAATATAAATATGTATTATATAAAATATATTCTGTAATTATACATGATATATAATTGTTTTAATACAATTTTAATGTATTATATACAAATACATGTATTTATATTTAAAATTCTTATATATCATATTATATTATTACATATAAATATTGTATAATTTTATAATATACATATTCCATACACATGGTGGTTGGCATCTGTCCTCTGTGGGGGAAGCTGCGTTTTGTTTTGTTTTTTCTGGAGATGTAGTGCTTTGTTTTTCCAGACGCCAAGTGATTGCTTCCTGAAATCAGGAAGGCAAGGTCATGGGAAGCCTTCTCAAGGGTCAGATTGTGCGACTGCAGAGAGACTTGGCATTGTGTCTCACTCTGTGCACCTGATATTCAGCACAAAGCATTTAGGAATCTCCATGGAGTCCCTGCCACCAAAAGCAACCCCAAGGGAGGGTTTTTTTTTTTTTTTTTTTTTTTTTTTTTTTTAAATTTTTTGTGCTGATATCACGTGCACAGAGTGATACACAATGCCAAGTCTCTCT